>NC_072433.2:59915000-59935000 GCF_028878055.3 Symphalangus syndactylus
CATCATTCCACCAAAAAGACACCTTCACTCTCGTGTTTATTCCATCACTGTCCATAATAGCAAAAACATGGAATCAACCTAGGTGCTCACCAACAATGGATTGGATAAAGAAAATGTGGTACATATACACCATGGAATACTACACAGCCATAAAAAAATGCAATCATGTCCTTTGTAGCAACATGGATGCAGCTGAAGGCCATTATCCTAAGTGAATTATCACAGAAAAACAGAAAACCAAATACCACATGTTCTCACCTGTAGTGGAAGCTAAACACGGGGTATACACAGACACAAATATGGAAACAACAGACACTTGGCACTCAGAAAGGAGAGAGAGAAGGGGGTAATGTTTTAAAAACTACCTACTGGATACTACGCTCACTATTTGGGTAACAAGTTCAATGCCTAAACCTCAGCATCACGCAATATACCCATGTGACAAACTTGCACATGTACTCCATGAATCTAAAATAAAAAACAAAATATGTTTCAAAGAATGGGGCATTTTATTTCCATCCTACAAGCATATCTGTCTACAATATAATATTTGCTTTCAGTGACAGAAAGCAAGAATGAAAGCAAGCAATCAAGCAAGCAAGCAAGCAAGAAATAAAGAAAGAAAGAAAAGGAAAGAAAGAAAAGGAAAGAAAGAAAAGAAAACTCATGCAATGCCCTGGGATTTACAGATTCGTTCCAGAGCCAGCTTTGGAAAAGAAATGGAGTGGAAAGACGCCCATGGCCCCAGTGACCCCTCAAGAAAAGAGAACCTCCTTTCCTTAAGTCCAAGCTGACAGAGAACTGTCAGGCTGAAATTAGGAAAGTGGGAAGGAGGGATATGCACCAAGGAAAAAGAGGGTCTGTGGCTGCTACAGGCAGAGACGAAGGAGACAGATAGAGCATGAGGCATAAAAGGAGATAAATGAAAATGATGATAGGCCCACACTGAGCCCCTGCTGAAGCCAAGAAATCTGTTCAACTCTTAACACAGCTGGGCACGGTGGCTTACGCCTGTAATGCCAGCACTTCGGGAGGCCGAGGCAGGCGGATCACTTGAAATCAGGAGTTCGAGACCAGCCTGGCCAACATAGTGAAACCTTGTCTCTACTAAAAATACAAAAATTAGTCAGGCATAGTGGTGTGTGCCTATAATCCCAGCTACTCGGGAGGCTGAGGCAGAAGAATCGGTTGAATGCGGGAGGCGGAGGTTGCAGTAAGCCAAGATCATGCCATTGCACTCCAGCCTGGGCAACAGAGTGAGACTTCATAAAAAAAAAAAAAAAAAAACACCTAACACACCATAGTCCAACCCTCGCAGTGACTTAAGAGGTAAAGATGACATTGAATGTTTTGCCCAAAGTCCCACAGACAGGGATTTGAGAAGAACTGAGTCTCCTAGAGTAAAAGAATCAAGGAGAACCAGGCAAGAGAAGCCTCTCTCAAGAAGAGCCTTGATCCATCTGCAAGTCAAAGGAAACTTTCTTAGCACAGCCAGTCTAGTGCCAACCAACAGCAAAGATGATGGTTAGGGATACTTCTTGCTGTGAGGCTTAGATTTGGATCTCAGCTCTGTGACTTTCAGCAAATCTACTGACCTCTTAGAACCTCAGTTTCTACAGCTGTAATACAACACACTTTTCTCAAAGAATTGGTTTGAGGATTCAAAGAAAAAATAAATGTAATTTATTAGCACATTTCCAGCACATGGCAATCAATCAACGAAAGTTTGTTGTTGTTAATGTTGTTAGCATCACACTCCTTAAACCTCCTGCCACCCAATATCGAGTCAAAAAGAAATACACTAAGGCCAAGGCCACCTTACTACAAGATCAACCTGGTGATGGCTCACAGGATTTTTAAGAGATCTAGAAAGACATCCAAAAAATATTTCCCCGCCAGCTTCCCGGTGTCTGAAATATATATTTTCCAGCACATAGTGGCTTTCATTTCCCATTTTTAAAAAAATCCAGTGCAAATACAGATTCACACTAGGGGAAGGAGCTGGGTAGCTTGGAAATCAGAGTTGAGAGTGAATCAGAAGTGAGTGCCACAAAAGGGGGCAAAGAGGGGAAAACAGCTGTGGATAGGCCAAGCGCGGTGGCTCACGCCTGTAATCCCAGCACTTTGGGAGGCCAAGGCAGGTAGATCACTAGGTCAGGAGTTTGAGACCAGCCTAGCCAACATGGTGAAACCCCATCTCCACTAAAAATACAAAAATTAGCTGGGCATGGTGGCGGGCGCCTATAACCCCAGCTACTCGGGAGGCTGAGGCAGGAGAATCGCTTGAACTCAGGAGGCAGACTGCAGTGAGCCGAGATCACACCACTGCACTCCAGCCTGGGTGACAGAGCAAGACCCCGTCTCAAAAAAAAAAAAGAAAAAGAAAAAAAGAGCTGTGGATAGTGGTAAAAAGCCACAGGATCTCCCATTTGCTTAAGAAACAGAATTGATTCAGTTAGTTAAAAAGCTTAATGATTAGTGAATTTCACTCCTAAAGAAATAATAAGAGTAAAGGGTAGCAGGAGAAGGTTAAATCATTGAGTTAGTGTCTGGCATATAGCAGGCTCTAATAAACAACATGTATCATTATTACTTATTATTATTGTTATTGTTAATTCCTTATAATCTTCACAATAACTACTTAAAAGTGGGCATTACTATTATCTTGAATTTGCTGGCAAGGAAACTAAAATCCAGAGAAATTAAATAACTTGCCCAAGATCATCCATCTTGTGAACCTGGGAGTCAAATCCAGGTGTGTCTGACCCCAAAGGCCCTGCACCTATTATATCCATTCAATCATCCATATTTGCTGAACAACTAAATGGTCTCATGAACCAAAGGGCTACCAGAATGCCACAAAAGAAAAGGAGATATGGGCTAGGCATTGTGGTTCACACCTGTAATCCTAGCACTTTGGGAGGCTGAGGTGGGAGGACTGCCTGAGTCCAGGAGTTTGAGACCACTCTGGGCAACACAGTGAGACCTTGCATCTACAAAAAATAAAAATAAAAAAATTAGCCAGACATGGTGGTGCATTCCTGTAGTCCCAGCTACTTAGGAGGCTGAGGTGGGAGGATTGTTTTAGGCCAAGAGATTGAAGCTGCAGTGAGCTATGGTCACACCACTGCATTCCAGTCTAGGCGACAGAGTAAGACCCTAACTCAAAAAGAAAAAGAAAAGGAGATGGTTCAGTTCCCAGGGTACCCAGGATGTGGTGCTCAAACAGGAAGCCCATAAGGGAAGGCAAAGAGAATGTTCACAATTTTTAATAAAGTGATATTTGCAAAGAAAGGCAGAAAACGAGAGCTAAAGGAAGTAACTTGGGGTTGATCTGCTTCTGAAAGGAAAACATAAATATATGACAAATGTTAGTTCCTACGTCCCCATGTATATGATGTGGGGAAATCTCCAGGACTTTTGCTTACATTGAAAATGTCTTCATCATTGGAGGTGGATGCAGTGCTTTGAGCACAGCATGGGTGCCAGAGTCAAATTAGGATTCAAGTCCTAATTCTATAAGCTTGCATAAGAACTTATACTCTCTGAGACTCTCCTCATCTATAACTGTGCTACCAATACGGTAGCCACTAGCCATATGTGGCTACTGAGTACTTGAAATGTGGTTGGTTTGAATTGAGATGTGCTGTATGTGTAAAATACATATCAAATGTTGAAGACTTGCTATGGGGGGGAGTAAAATATCTCATTAATAATTTTATATTGAATATATGTTGATATGGGAATATTTGGAATATGCCGAGTTAAAGAAAACATTCTCACAGTTCATTTCACCTGTTTCCTTTGACCATTTTAATGTGATTGCTTAGAACATTTTAAATTACGTACACAGCTCAGATTTATGGCTCGTGTTATATTTCTACTGGACAACACAGATCTACAAAATGTGGTTATGGGATTGCTACGGAGTTCAAAGACGTCATCTGTAAAGTGTACCAGGTGCCCAGCTGTGCATTTATTTCCCTCTTCCAATTCATATCCCATCTACCAGTAAGTCCTTTTACCTCCCAAATCTGCCTGTGTCTCTCCCTCTGCACTGCTGCCCCTGCAGACAAAGACACCATCTCTCACCTAGAAATTGCAGTTGACTCCCGATTCATCTTCCCACTTCCACTCCAGTCCCCAACAATCCGTTCTCTACTTGGCAGCCAGTGGAAGGTGTGTTAAATACAAATCTGATCCTTTCCATCTCGCCTACCTAAAACTCTCCAGTGGCTTCCCACTGCACTTAGCACAGAGGCTCATCCTATGGGGCCCCTTATAATCTGGCCTCACACCCACCACTACCCAGCAGCAAGGATCACGCCTAGCCAGTTTCCTCCTCAGGACCTTTCCATTGCTCATCCCAGGGCCCAGAATGGTATTTTCTCAAATTCTGTGTGGCTAGCTCCTCCCCACCTTGTAGTTCTCAGGTCACCTGTCACCTGTCACCTGGTTAGGAAGGCCTTTCTGATCTAAAGTAGCCACTCACCACATCACCTTGTTGTCAAATCCTGATTCAGTTTCATGACATTTATAGCCAATGGATCTCATCCTGTTTTTCCAATTTTCTTACCTGTGTATTGCTGGCTTCTTGCTGAATATCAGCTCCGTGAGGGTGGGGACCTATCTAAGCCATGCTATCCCCCCAGCCTTGCTCAGTGACTGGAGCAAAGCTGGGCCTCAATAACTGCCAGTTTAATGAATAGATGTTTCCACTGGAGCTCTGGCGCAATTAGAAGCCAAATCCCCAGAAAAGTCTTCCCGAGACAGTTTCTACCATCAGCAATTCCACTTCAGGATCTATATCCAAAAGAATTGGAAGTGGAGTCTCAGCCAGGTGCAGTGGCTCACACCTGTAATCTCAGCACTTTGGGAGGCTGAGGTGGGAGGACTGCTTGGGCCAAGGAGTTTGAGACAAGCCTGGCCAACATAGGGAGACCTCATCTCTACAAAAAAAAAAAAAAAAGATATTTGTATACCCATGTTCACAACAGCATTATTCACAATAACCAAGAGGTGAAAGCAACTCACATATCCATTGACCGATTAATATATAAGCAAAATGTTGCCTATTCATACAATGGAATATTAACCTTAAAGAGGAAGAAAATTCTGACATATGCTACAACATGAATGAACTTTGAGGACATTACACTAAGTGAAATAAACCAGGCATGCCAGGTGCAATGGCTCACGCCTTCACTTTGGGAGGCTCATCCCTTCACCTTGAGAGGCTGAGGTGGGAGGATCACTTGAGGCCAGGAGTTTGAGACCAGCCTGGGCAACATAAAAAGATCTTTTCTCTATTAAAAATCAAGAAAAAAAATTAACTGGGCATGGTAGTGTGCACCTGTAGTCCCAGCTACTCAGGAGGCTGAGATGGGAGGATCGCTTGAGGCCAGGAGTTTGAGACCAGCCTGGGCAACATAGCAAGACCTTGTCTCTATTAAAAATCAAGAAAAAAATTAACTGGGCATGGTAGTGTGCACCTGTAGTCCCAGCTACTCAGGAGGCTGAGATGGGATGATTCCTTGAGCCCAGGAGTTTGAGGCTGCCATGAGCTGTGATTGCCCCACTGCACTCCAGCCTGGCCTGCGAGAAACAGGGAGACCCTGTCAAAAAAAAGAAAGAAGGGAAGGGAAGGGAAAGGGAAAGGGAAAAGGAAAGGCAAAGGGAAGGGAAGGGAGAAAGAGAGAAAGAGAGAAAGAAAGAAACAGAAAGAAAGAAAGAAAGAAAGAAAGAAAGAAAGAAAGAAAGAAAGAAAGAAAGAAAGAAGGAAAGAAGAAAGAAAGAAAGGGAAAAAAAAGGAAGAAGCCAGCCATGAAAAGACAAATACTGCAAGAGTCCACTTACATGAGGCATCTAAAATAGCCAAACTCATAGAAACAGGAAGCAGAATGGTGGTTACCAGAGGCTCGGGGGAGAGGAAGAAATGGGAAGTTATTGCCAGTGGGTATAGAGTTTCAGTTTTATGAGATGAAAAGTCCTATCTGTTGCACAACAATGTAAATGTACTTAAAATGATACTGTACACTTAAAAAAATAGTTAAGATAGTAAATTTTATGTTGTGTTTTTTACCATTATTTTAAAATTTTGTAATTATTTTTTAAAAATCAAGTTTTCACCTTTCCCAAGGAATAGAATGGAAAACTGTGGCTAAATAGTCTAAAAGGAAGAAAATATTTTTAAAAAAAACAGGAATGGGCCAGGGCGCAGTGGCTAACGCCTACAATCCCAGCACTTTGGGAGGCCACGGTGAGTGGATCACTTGAGGCTAGGAGTACAAGACCAGCCTGGGCAACATGATGAAACCCCATCTCTATTAAAAATACAAAATTAGCTGGGTGTGGTGGTGAGTGCCTGTAATCCCAACTACTTGGGAGGCTGAGGCGGGAGAATTGCTTGAACCTGGGAGGCAAAGGTAGCAGTGAACCAAGACCGTGCCACCGCACTTCAGCCTGGGCAACAGAGTGAGACTGTCTCAAAAAAAAAAAAAAAAGAAAAAGAAAAAGAAAACTGGGAAAAGAGAGAAAAGGAGTCAACAAAGGGCCCTGTCAATGCTCTGCCCATTCTTTGTCTTTCATCTTGGCAAGATGGACACAGAGACTCACGGGCCTGGGCCCCCAGGAGCATCAGGAGAGTGAAGAGGAGAGGCAAACATTCCCTTTAACCTCACTGCTGAAAACTTCTAGAAGTCTGCTCTCAGACATAATTAGGAATGCCAGCAAAAGGTGTTTCATCAGAGCACTGCTTGTAACAGTGAGAAATGGAAAATACCCCCATGACCATCCAGAGGGCACCTGTTAAGGATGGTCAAGCCAAGCAGTGGAGACTACAGAACCATACAAAAAAAAGATGGTGAAATGTGAATTGAAAAGCAGATAGTCTCTTATGTCATCATAACCCCATTTGTGTGTGTTTGAGAGAGACAGAGACAGAGAGACAAGGGTGGATAGCAAGGTATTAACATTTCTGCTTGATGAGATTATTTTCTTTCTCTGCCTTTTGTTGTAATGTTCTGTAATGAAGATGTATTGCTTCTGAAATAAGAAAAAAAATGTTTTAGCGAAGAAAATATGGCAGGAAAAAATATTCAGAAGGAAACCTTAGGGGATCCCAGAGAAAATTCTAGTACCCTACTTCATTTTCTAAGAGTAAAATTATAGCACAGAAAGAACCCCCAGTAACAAACAGAAAATACAAAGCTTGAATTATATAATTCAGAAAGGCCTGCAGAGGCTGTCAGACACCCACAGAGACCCAAACAGACCTTTTGGAGCTCAAACCAGGACAGAGAGAATACACAAAAACTAATAGAACCCATCCTGGGATTAAAAATTAAACGTGCAGAATCACAGAGACAAAGGCATATGTGAGAAGGAGGGGGAGAAGGAGGCAGGAAGCAACATTCACTCCTCTTTCAGGTGCCAGTGTGGGCCTTGTGTGTGTGGTGGGGGGATTCTCAAAGCTCATTTTCCCCACTGTTCTAGGGAGCCCCTATAATTAAGCTAATACTAGGAGGAAAGAGCCCTTCTATTTAGCTGTCATCTGTGTGAGCACAAGAGGTGAGTCAGGCATCTCCTGCAGCAGAATGGAAAAGACCCAGGAGCCTGCCAGTTGACCTAGCTTCTACCATGCTGCCTGGCTTGGGGGTGGGGATTCGATTCCTCCAGAGTACTATTGAGTCTAAGGACAACTAATATTAATAAACTTTTCAGAGCATGTCTTGTGTACCAGGCACTTTCCTAAACACTACAAACATACTCACTCAATCTTCACAACAATCCTATGAGATCGGCGTTTTTATTAACCCCATTTTGCAGACGAGAAAACTGAGGCACAGAGAGGTTAAGACTGGCCCAAGGTCACAGAGTTTAAAAAACAGCAGAGCTAGGATTCAAACTCAGGAAGCTATGGCTCAAGAGCCTATGCTCTGAACTACTATGCCGCTCTCTTAGAAAGCTAAAGGACCAGGGCGCCAGGCGCAGTGGCTCACGCCTATAATCCCAACACTTTGAAAGGTCGAGGCGGGTGGATCACTTGAGGTCAGGAGCTCGAGACCAGCCTAGCCAACATGGTGAAACCCCGTCTCTACTAAAAATACAAAACTTAGCCAGGTATGGTGGTGCACGCCTGTAATCCCAGCTACTCGGGAGGCTGAAGCTGGAGAATCGCTTGAACCGGGAAGGCCGAGGTTGCAGTGAGCTGAGATCGCGCTTCTGCACTCCTGGTGACAGAGTGGGGCTCCGTCTCAAAAAAAAAAAAAAAAAAAAAAGATAGCTAAAGGACCAACAACAAAAGTTTATTCCCAGATTACTATGACATCTGTTTGCAGGAGATTCATGTCAAGGAGAAGGTGCCTGGAAAACCTCAACGTTGAGTATTTCTGGACCTCGTCCTAGGCTATGAAAACAGCCCAGACTTACTCAGGAAAACCACTTTCCCACTCCCATATCTCCTACTGCTTCAGTCCCCAGCTCTCAGCATTCTCTACTTCCTGTGTGCCCCCAAAACATGAAAACCAGCTCTCAGCAGGAGCCCACACTGCACTCAACCACTACATTGCTTCTTTTTTTTTTTTTTTTTTTTTTTTTTTTTTGAGATGGAGTCTCACTCTGTCACCCAGGCTGGAGTGCAGTGACCCACTCTCAGCTCACTGCAACCTCCGCCTCCCAAGTTCAAGTGATTCTCCTGCCTCAACCTCCCGAGTAGCTGGGATTACAGGCATGTGCCACCATGCCCTCATTGATTTTTTTGTATTTTTAGTAGAGAGAGCGTTTCACCATGTTGGCCAGGCTGGTCTTGAACTCCTAATCTCAAGTAATCCACCCACCCCGGGCTCCCAAAGTGCTAGGATTACAGCATGAACCACCACCACACCCAGCCAACACTACACTGCCTCTTAAGGACACAGGGTGTGCACCCAGAATGACAAAGCCTCCTCTATACTCCCTGGCTGCAAGACCTGCAGAGAGCTGTTTATCTTCTCTCTACCCCTCCATTCCCCCATCTGTTAACTAGAGGTAATAACAGGGCTTATAGTCGATCCTCATTATTTGCAAATTCACCTCTTGCTAAAATTTATTCATAACCCCCAAATCCATACTCAAGGTTCTTTCATGATCATTCACAGACATGAACAGAGTGGCAAAATATTTGAGTCAGCCAACATGTGTTCCCAGCTGAGGATGAACAAAATGATGTTCTACCTTCTGGCTTCAGCTCTCATGCTGTAAACAAGCATTCTCTCTATGGTATATTAGCAGCACGCTTTTTCCCATTTTCCTGCTTTTTGAGGGTGACATTGCTGTAAAATGGTCCCATAGGGTAGTGGTGAAGTGCTATCTGGTGTTCCTAAGTGCAAGGAGTCCGAGATGTGTCATGCATGTATTATATAAGCTTTGATCAGGCATGAGTTGGAGTGCTGTTGGCAGTGAGTTAGATGTTAATGAGTCAACAATATATATTAAGGTGTCTTTAAACAGAAACACACACACAATAAGCTTACAGGTTGATCAGTGGATGAAAATGCTGTGACCAGAGGCTCACAGGAACCCAACTTTGTATTTCACCTAGGAGCAATGGTTCAGTGTTTATTAATTCAGTGTTTGCAGTGACTTTACAGAACGTAACTACTGTGAATGACAAGAAGTGACTGTACAGGCTGGGTGCGGTGGCTCATGCCTGTAATTACAGCACTTTGGGAGGCCGAGGTGGGTGGATCACCTGAGGTCAGGAGTTCAAGACCAGCCTGGCCAACATGGTGAAACCCCATCTCTATTAAAATTACAAAAATTAGTCAGGCATGGTGGCGCACACCTGTAGTCCCAACTACTCAGGAGGCTGAAGCATAAGAATCACCGGAACCTGGGAGGTGGAGGTTGCAGTGAGCTGAGTAAGAGATCATGCCACTGCACTCCAGTCTGGACAACGGAGTGAGACTCTGTTTCAAAAAAAAAGAAAACCAAAAGAAGTGACTGCACCTCATAGTACTGTCAGTCTTAAATAAGCTAATACCACTAAGGCATTTAGGATACTGCTTTGACACATACTAAGTGTGATGTAGCCATTCTCCATTACCATTTATACAGATTTTTAGCTTAAAGACTGAAATGAAATCAATGAGAACATGGGGACTCACGTAAAACAACTAACTTTCCTGAGTTGAGTGGCCCAGACAAATGCACAGAAAGAGAGTTTTGACAGTGCGGCATGCCAGTGGTGATGAGCTCAGAGTGAATAAGTGGCTTCAGGTTGAGGCCGACTTTGGGGAACAACCATGGGCTTTACCTGCTCAGAATCTACTCTTGGGGAGTCTTATATGGGATTGTAGAGGGGTCAACAAGTCAGAGATGGTCGTGTGACTCAAGGCAGGACAATCAGAAGCTCCTTCCCCAGACTTAGCATCTTTTTTAGAAAAGATTGTCTCTATTCTTTCTAAAATTTAGCATTTTTTTGTAAGAGACACAGTCTCCCTCTGCTGCCCAGGCTGGAGTGCAGTAGTGCCATCATAGTTCACTGCAGTCTTGAGCTCCTGGGCTTAAGTGATCCTCCTGCCTCAGCCTCCACAGTAGCTGGGACTACAGGCACTGTGCCTGGCTACTTTTTTTTTTTTAAGGACAGGGTCGCATTGTGTTGCCCAGGCTGGGAAATTTGCATCTTTTACAGAGTTAGTCACCCCGTCTGTGGTGTCCTGAAGGAAACGGTCATTAGTCCCTGCTTCCTAGATCCCTAGAATTTATTTGGTTCCAGAACTTTCCAAAGCGTAGTTCATCTTTTCCTTCACATCTCTGTCCACCCCCGCCCCCCATATCCTTCTAATAAATTCATTTTTGCTTACATTAATCAGAGTTCATTTATGTTACTTGCAACCAAAGGATTCTAACTAAAGGATTTTCAAAGGATATGTTTCCTTCATCCACCCTTCCCTGTCACTTAGGTCTCAGAAAAAAAGAAAATTCCAGTGTTAACCACTTTCCCCAGCTGAACATTGTTTTGCGTAGTGGTATTTTGAAGGGACAGAGCAGAACAAATATATCAATGAAGCACTCAGATGTCCTTAAATTAGTTCAACTCTTCTGGCCCAGATGAATTGCATTCTAGGGCTCCAAGAGATCTCACCAGTAAGATCAGCAAACCACACTGCCTAGGATCCCGCAAGAATCCTGGAGAAAGAGAAACGCACAGAGGTATGCAAATGTCATTCTTTTTTTCAAAAAGAAAAAGAAACCATGGCTTCTGCAGACAAAAGAACCAGCATAAGGAGAGGGAGGCATATCGGACTAACCCCATTTCCTTTTTAGTGTGCGTTTTGTTTTGTCCTTGGACAGTTGCTAATCTGGTGGATGGGGGAAGTGCGATGTGGAATATATCCCTGGAGTTTAACAAAGCATTCCTCAATGTTGCTTGCGATAGTCTTTTGGGAATGATGGAAAATATGCTGTGTTCTTAGACAGTTTGGTGGATTAGTGACAAGTTAAACATCCACAGCCACATGGTACTGCTTAATACAATTTGTCTTTGTGGCACTTACAAGTAAAATTACGTATATAATTGTTCCATATCTGGCTTCCCTGGTAGGCTGGGGGATCTGTGAGTGAGTGGTTGGCATCTGTCTTGGTCACCATTATATCCCACACCTCGCATTGTGCAGAGCACATAGACAGGGGTCCAAAAAATGACTGCATGCATGTGTAAATGAGTTGATCAATCAATGAATGTATGTCAACCTTAAAGGGACCTCTAAAAGAGTGGCAAACATAAACGCCTATGGGGCCAGGCCAGTCACGTAAAATGAGGCATATAGCGTGACTAGGGGAGCCCATATCCACCCCAAAAAGTCAGCTACTTCTCAGTTCTAGCCCTGGTGCCATGAAGGAATTCAGATTTGGGCTGTCAGTTATGACACTTTTTCAAAAGGTACCTAATACTGGTATTTCATTATGAAATATCCTGTTTTTAAATATGGGTCATACATATATATGTGATATACATATATATGTATGAAATACATATATATATATATATATAATCTTTTTAGTTGAAGCAAAACAACATGTCTAGGAAGGGAAATTCAGTCCTTGGACACCTGCTGGTAAGCTCTGCTAAAAAGGGTCCCTGGGAAGTGAGGAGCGCCTCTGCCCGGCCACCCACCGTCTGGGAAGTGAGGAGCACCTCTGCCCGGCCGCCCCGTCTGGGAAGTGAGGAGTGCCCCTACCCGGCCGCCCCGTCTGGGAAGTGAGCAGCGCCTCTGCCCGGCCGCCCCGCCCGGGAAGAAGTGAGGAGCGCCTCTGCCCGGCCGCCCCGCCCGGGAAGAAGTGAGGAGCGCCTCTGCCCGGCCGCCCCGCCCGGGAAGAAGTGAGGAGCGCCTCTGCCCGGCCGCCCCGTCCGGGAAGAAGTGAAGAGCGCCTCTGCCCGGCCGCCCCGACCGGGAAGAAGTGAGGAGCGCCTCTGCCCGGCCGCCCCGTCCGGGAAGAAGTGAGGAGCGCCTCTGCCCGGCCGCCCCGTCTGGGAAGTGAGGAGCGCCTCTGCCCGGCCGCCCCGTCCGGGAAGAAATGAGGAGCGCCTCTGCCCGGGCGCCCCATCCGGGAAGAAGTGAGGAGCGCCTCTGCACAGCCACCCATCGTCTGGGAAGTGAGGAGCGCCTCTGCCCGGCCACCCACCGTCTGGGAAGTGAGGAGCGCCTCTGCCCGGCCGCCCCGTCCGGGAAGAAGTGAGGAGCGCCTCTGCCTGGCCGCCCCGTCCGGGAAGAAGTGAGGAGCGCCTCTGCCCGGCCGCCCCGTCTGGGAAGAAGTGAGGAGCGCCTCTGCCCGGCCGCCCCGTCTGGGAGGTGAGGAGCGCCTCTGCCCGGCCACCCATCGTCTGGGAGGTGAGGAGCGCCTCTGCCAGGCCACCCATCGTCTGGGAGGTGAGGAGCGCCTCTGCCCGGCCACCCATCATCTGGAAAGTGAGGAGCGCCTCTGCCCGGCTGCCCCATCTGGGAAGTGAGGAGTGCCTCTGCCCGGACACCCATCGTCTGGGAGATGAGGAGCGCCTCTGCCCGGCCGCCCATCGTCTGGGAAGTGAGGAGCGCCTCTGCCCGGCCACCCATCGTCTGGGAAGTGAGGAGCGCCTCTGCCCGGCCACCTATCGTCTGGGAAGAAGTGAGGAGCGTCTCTGCCTGGCCGCCCCGTCTGGGAAGTGAGGAGCCCCTCTGCCCGGCCGCCCCGTGTCTGGGTAGAAGTGAGGAGCTCCTCTGCCTGGCCGCTCCGTCTGGGAGGTCTACCACGGAGGCCAGAAGCAATGTGGGGGCTGGACGTGGTGGCTCACGCCTGTGGTCCCGGCACTCTAGGGGGCGAGGCGGGTTGATCACTTCGGACTAGGAGTTCGAGACCAGTCTGGCCAACTTGGCGAAACATGAAGAATACAACAGACAAACCAACCAACCAACTCAATGACAACAAAACAGGTCTACCCTGGAGTCATACTCTAATTTTTTCTATTTTCCTCCCTTTCTGATCCTTTATCCCACTTTCTTTTTCTTCCTCTTCCTTCTCCCTCTTCTTTGTCAAATAGAGGATTGAGTTATTATCACTGATCCATATAAAGTCCCTCTCTCATTTATTTTAACTCCCACCCCCATTTCTATTCCCCGACTTCCCATGTGCAACCTTCCTAATATGTTTGATACGCATCTTTTTGTTTGTATGTATTTTTAGAAAATGTTTATTGTTTTTGTATGCAAAAAAAAATTAATAAAAAAAAAAAAAAAAAAAAAAAAAGGGTCCCTGGGTCTTCATCCTCAGTCTTGTCTCATCCAGTATTTTTTTTATCATAAGACCCAGAGAGGCTGGGTGTGGTGGTTCACACTTGTAATCCCAGCACTTTGGGAGACTGAGCTGGGAGGATTACTTGAGCTCAGGAGTTTAAGACCAGCCTGGGCAACATAGTGAGACCTCATCTCTACTAAAATTCAAAAAAATTAGCCAGGTGTGGTGGCACGTGCTTGTAGTCCCAACCACTTGTGGGGGCTGAGGCAGGAGGATCACTTGAGCCCAGGAAGTCGAGGTTGCATTGAGTCCTGATCATGCCACCACACTCCAGCCTGGGCAACAGAGCAAGACCCTGTCTCAAAAAAAAAAAAAAAAAAAAAGGACATAGGGAAAGGATCAAATGAGTTGAATTCAAAAACAGCACATGGCTGAAAAGATGGGTAATCAGGCTGGAAGACAGATGTAAGGCCTTAAACATAAGTAACAGAATGGATTTAACATGAGCAAATATTCAAGTATTAAGGTCCAGAAACCCAATTTACAAGTCCAGGAACACAAGTTAGATTAAGAGGTGTTCAGATTAAGTATTTGTGAATCACTTAAGGATTTCATTAGATGAAAAGCTCAGTGAGTCAGCAGTCTGAGAGGGCTGCCAAAATAGTTAATGATTTTAGATTAATTGAAGTACATTATGTACATCAGTGATTACACATTGGTGGCCCACATTTTGTTTGGCCTGCAAGTCAGTTTTTAGTTTTTTAAAAATAATCAACTTACCAACACTTCAAAATTAGGAAAGCTCCCATAAATATATTCGTTTCCTGCCTCTCTTGGGGCAAAACAAAAAAAAAAGAGAAGAATCTGGTGATGCTAGGCCTGTGTGGGTATACCAAAAAATAAGTATGTTTCAAAATATTACATACTTATTTGTATGCTTATAAAAACTCTTAAGGTTTCATTTACAGGCATTTCTTATATCTAGGATGTTTCGCACATCTAAGACCGTTGCCTGGCCCCTGTAGGAATTTGAATTTGTAACCCCAAATCTAGAACACGAGATGTGATGGTTCATCTCTACTCAGTGATAGGCAGAATCTAGCTGACACGTTACATGGGATTTCAGAATTCGTGATTTATAAGGCACATGGACAAGGTGGAAATTCGTGGACAGGTAAAAGAACTTTTAGCTCATCCATAGAACAAAATCCTATACTGCCGTTTTTTCAAATGTCTATCTCTTCTGACATGGAAAGACAGACATTGTTAGTGAAATCAGAAAGTTGTACAACTGAATATTTAGCCTAATACTATTTTAGTAAATACATGAGTACGTGGGTGTAGGTGTGTATTTTTTATAAGCATAGACAAGCAATTTTCCCTTCCAACTTTGAAATTCAAGGGTTCTGTGAGATTTCCACATTCATGACAGCCAAATATAAGATCGGGAAGTGACCGAGTGATTTACAGAGGCAGAAGGCAAGAATCTAGTATCATTAGAGGTAAATGTGCTAAAGGGTATTTTTAAAATAATAATTTTCATGAGACTGAGTAGGAGTGTATGTTTGAAAACCTTGAAAAGCAGAATGAAGAGTGGGACCCAGGAGCAGATATACTGGCAGTGGCTAATTCTAGCTGACATCTCTTAAGGTCTCAGCTCATGCCTGGCAGACTTTCCTGAAACTGCTCCTCTCACCTGCAAGGATGGAGTCCAGCTATAGCATCTTCCGCTTCCCTATCTACTGGCTTCTGACTCAATGAAGGGCAATCAGCTTATCCCAGAAGTTTGGAATTAGACTTAAGAAATGCTACCTGTCCCAGTTGGGAAGTTAAGTGTGAAGTATGGCGGAAAGCACATGGTTGACCCATTGCAAACACAGGCCAAGAAAGACCATCAACAGAAAAAGGAGAAAGCCAGACCTGCAGGAACCAAAGAAGAACCAGAAAACCCATGGTCCAAAAACAAAGAGAAGCTGAAATCACACAGCTGCCTGCATTCCCGGTAAGTCTTCCGTTTTTCTTTTTTCTTTTTTTTTTTTTTTTTTTTTGACAGAGTTTCACTCCATCGCCCAGGCTGGCGTGCAATGGCACGATTTTGGCTCACTGCAACCTCCACCTCCCGGGCTCAAGCAATTCTCCTGCCTCAGTCTCCTCCCAAGTAGCTGGGATTACAGGTGCCCACCACCACACTCAGCGAACTTTTTTTTCTTTTTTTTTTTTTTTTTGTATTTTTAGTAGAGATGGGGGTTAGCCATGTTGGCCAGCCTGGTCTTGGACTCTTGACCTCAAGTGATCCACCCACCTCGACCTTCCAAAATGCTGGGATTACAGGCATCTGCTACCACACCCAGCTAATTTTTTTTTATTTTATTTTTAGTAGAGTCGGGGTTCCACCATGTTGGTTAGGCTGGTCTTGAGCTCCTAACCTCAGATGTTCTGCCCGCCTCGACCTCCCAAAGTGCTGGGATTACAGGCATGAGCCACTACGCCGGGTCAAGTCTTCCGTTTTTCTATCCAGTTGCTCCTGAAGCCCAGTTGAAGTTCCTGCTCTTCAATCACACATGATAACCTCCAATAATAATAATAATAATAATAATGGCAGCAGGAGCTCCTACTCAGAGATGCTCACCATCTGCTCAGCAATCAGTGCTTTCCATACACAAAATTTAGTTTTCCTGACAACCCTGTGAGGTAGTTCATATTTTTATACTCTGCTCTATTTTTGTAGGTGAAAAACTGAGGCACAAAGAGGTTAAGTAACTTCCCAAAGGTGACCCAGCTAGGAAGTGGCAGAGCCAGAATCTGAACCCAAACAGGATACCTCCAGAGACCTTGTATTTAACTTTTATTTATTAATTTTTTCTTGCTTTTTAGATAAAGGGTCTTGCTCTGTCATCCAGGCTGGAGTGCACTGGCACAGTCATAGTTCACTGCAACTTCCAACTCTTGAGTTCAAGCGATCTTCCCGCCACAGCCCCCCGAGTAGGTGGGACTACAGGTGCACACGACTGCACCAGCTAATATTCTTAAAATTTTTTTGTAAAGACGAAGTCTTGCTATGTTGCCCAGACTGACATTTAACTACTAACTATTCCACTTCTTGGTCTAAGTTGGCCTAAGTGAATTTCCACAACTGGTGACTCCAACAGAGAGACATGGAGAAGCCACATGGACTCGGGGAAAAGCAGCCACCTGGAAGTGCTGTAACAGGAACCCTGCCAGTTCTTCCTGCTAAGTTGGCCAGCAAGAGACCATTTCTTGGAACCGGGGTAGCTGCTGGCACCAGGGCCTGCAGTCACAAGAAGAGCCGTGGCAAAGCCACTCAGGCCTTGATGTAACATGTTCTTGACAATTACGTGTGTTGAGCACCCCCTGAGTGCCAGCCACCATTCTGGGAGCTGGAGAAGTAACAGAGAACAAGACAGGCAACGACCCCGCTCTCCCAAAGCTTACATTCTAGAAGAGAAAGTCAAACTAATATTTTAAACAGTTACAGATGCTATGAAAAGATTAAAAAAAAAAAAACCCTGTATAACTTTGGGAGGCTAAGTTGGGCAGATTGCTTGAGGTCAGGAGTTTGAAACCAGCCAGACCAACATGATGAAACCCTGTCTCTACTAAAAATACAAAAATTAGCCGGGCATGGTGGCACATGCCTGTAATCACAACTACTTGGGTGGCTGAAACCGGAGAATCGCCTGAACCCAGGAGGCGCAGGTTGCAGTGAGCTGAGATTGTGCCCCTGCACTCCATCCTGGGCGACACAGTGAGACTCCGTCTCAAAAAAAAAAGAAAAGATAAAAAAAAAAAAAGGTGATGGGATTAGAGAATACTGGAAGGGTAGTCAGGGAAGGCTCAAAGAGGTGATACTGGAGCTAAAATGAAAATGATGAGGAGGATCTGACTAATGCCATGACCCTGGGGAAGAGAGACAGAGGAGGATAAGGGCAGGAACAAGCTTAGAGAAGTCAAAGAAGAAAGAGAAGGCAGAGTGGCTGGAGCACACATTCATTCCACAGTCTCTGCCGGGCAGGCAAATCCTTCACGGGACAGGCATGTGGAGAGAAAGATTACTATGATTCAGCCCATTGGCTCACATAACTGAGAGGCTGGTGAAGGAGCCAGCATGGCAGGCTGCACTTGACCACTCTTCATTCCTCCCTAGAGCCACACCCTTGCTATGTGACTCTCTCCATAAGAGGTACAGCCTATCCCCCATATCTTCAATCTGGGAAGGCTTGGGACTTGTTTAGGGCCAATATGCAGAATGCAGCGGAAGAGACGGTACACCAGTTCAAAGTTCGTCCTGCAGTATGGTTGTGTTCTCAGACCCTTTGAACTGGGCCCATCTGCCCTGTGAACAAGCCCAAGTAGCCTGCTGGAAAAGGAGACCCACGGGGTCCAGGCCCCCTATTGCTCCAGCTAACACACATCCAAGTGCCAGATGTGCAAGTGAAGCCATCCTAGACCAACCAGGCCCCAGATAACCTGCTAGCTGACCAAAGACACACGAGCAAGCCCAGCCGAGATCAACGGCACTGCGCAGCTGACCTGTAGACTAGCGTGCAGTTTAGAGGTAGTTTGTTATAAAGAAGAAGCAAATTCATACACCTAGGGTGGATGCCCGAGAAAGTGTGGGAACACAGTCAGAAACAGCCTGCTTTGTGGCTGTACCTGACAGCCCTGCCAGGGTCCTGATCAACCTATGTGCAGGTAGGTCCTGACATGGCCCCAGGCTGATGCCCTGAAGCAGCTACCACTCTGGCATGCTACAAGAAAGTGAAGCACCTAATGGCTTCATTTAAAAGCCCTAAGTGAGCAGTTAGAAGGAACCTCTGCTTTAGGATGTTGCCTGTGGAATCAAACAGACCTGACTTGAAGTCCCAATTCTGCCTCTTTCTAGCTAGGATAAGTTGTTTAGCCTCTCCAAGCCTCTGTTTCCTTATCTGATAATAGATTAAATAAGTAAAGTATCTTGAAGAGTACCTGGCACATACCACATGCTATATACATGTTTCCAGTTATTATACATGAACCAAAGAAAGGGACACCCCCAATTGTAATGAACATATCACTCATTGGTGATATCTGAAAGAATTTTATATGGAATACAGATGACACTCATCACACCAAGCCATACTAGGAAGAAATTGTTCTGCTGATTCTTTTTTAATCTTCCTGATTTATCAAAGGAGAAAGTATCCGTTTGGTGCTTGTATGTTTTGAACACCATTCTAATATTTGCCAAACTCCTTTTTGGAACAAAGAGAGAGGATATTTCAAAATCAGATTCTTGTCTGCCAACAGCACCTAGCTAGAACTTCATAATATTGTTTAAATTACCTTTTTTTTTTTTTTTTTTTTTTTTTCAGATGGAGTCTCACTCTGTCGCCCAGGCTAGAGTGCAATGGCACGATGTCGGCTCACTGCAACCTCCGCCTCCTGGGTTTAAGAGATTCTCCTGCTTCAGCCTCCCAAGTAGCTAGGATTACAGGCCTCTGCCACCATGCCTGGCTAATTTTTGTATTGTTAGTAGAGATGGGGTGTCACCATGTTGGTCAGGCTGGTCTCAAACTCCTGACCCCAGGTGATCCGCCCACCTCAGCTTCCGAAAGTGCTGGGATTACAGGCGTGAGCCACTGCTTAGTTATGAATTATTTGTGATGACACTGCTTTTCTAGTCATATGATGATAAAATTTCCTTCAAAATAAATGGGTTGAAATGAAAAAACAGACCATTTAAAGAAAAATATTTTTTCCTGTTCTGTATCTTTGGTAGAAAAAGATTTATTTAAAAGAAAAAAGGACAGACAGCACACAGACACAGAAAATATGATGTAAGTTAGAATGGAATATTAAGGAAGACTGAAATAAGGAAAAGAACACAGATAGGATTGGGAGTTCAACCTGGCTCAAGTTCCAGCTTAGTCAAGTTACTGGCTATATGACTGTATTAGTCAGCTTTTGGTAGGTAAGTCTGCAACAACAAGCAACCCCAAAATTCTAGTGACTTACAATATTCGAAGTTTAGCTCTTACTCGTGCTACATGTCACTGCAGTTGTCTGTGGCTCTGTGGTTCTACTTCCTGTGTCTTTTCCATCCCAGGACACAGCTGAGGCAACAGCCCTTTCTTGGTCTTGTGGCAGAGGTGGGAAGAACAATGGCTAAACCACACAATAGCTTCTTAAAGCCTCTGTTTAAATGTAGAGTAGATTGTGTCTGCTCACATTCCATTGGCCAATGCTCC